>NC_080165.1:146030935-146053435 GCF_950295315.1 Erinaceus europaeus | reverse complement strand
TATAAAATATAAAATGCAGGGAGTCCGACGGTAGCGCAGCGGATTAAGCACACGTGGTGCAAAGCGCAAGGACCGGCCTGAGGATCCCGATTCCAGCCCCCGGCTCCCCACCTGCAGGGGAGTCGCTTCACAGGCGGTGAAGCAGGTCTGCAGGTGTCTGTCTTTCTCTCCCCCTCTGTCTTCCCCTCCTCTCTCCATTTCTCTCTATCCTATCCAACAATGACGACATCAACAGCAATAACAATAATAAATACAACAATAAGACAAGGGTAACAAAAAGAAATAAATATTTAAAATACATAAAATGCAAATAAACTTTATTTTACTAATATAAATGGTACTGTATTACATAAGATATTTTTCAAACATAAAAACATAGTGATTCATTCATTCCAAAGTGCTCCTAAGGACAAAATATTGAGTACAATACATTGAGTATAAAGATAAAGGGAAATTAACAAAGTCTTGCATTCACAGAGCTTTCAATCTGTTAGAAAAGACAGGCTATAAGCAACTGAACAGCTGCAAAATACAAAACGCCATCAAGGAAATGACCATGAAGCTGTGGAGAAAATTTTGAAGACAGACTTTCTTAGATTGCCTTGCAATTGTCTTCCTTAAAAAGTAGCAGTTAAGCAGTGACGCAAGAACGTCAACTATGTCAAGAGACGAGCATTTCAGGCTTGAAAAATAAAGAATCTGGTGGCTAAGAGGCCAATGCTTTCAAGGACATTAAAGAGAGCTAATGGTGCTATAGTAAACAGGGGCCAGGCCAGGAAGGTCTCAAGACAAAAAGCCAAGTCAGGAATTTATCTGAAATATAAGGAAAAAGCACCTAAAAAGTTCTATATATGGGGGGGTAGCGCAGCGGTTTAGCGCACATGGCGCAAAGTGCAAGGACCCGCGTGGGATCGCGATTCCAACCCCTGGCTCCCCACCTGCAGTGGGGTCGCTTCACGGGTGGTGAAGCAGGTCTGCAAGTGTCTGTCTTTCTCTCCCTCTCTCTGTCTCCCCTCCTCTCTCCATTTCTCTTTGTCCTATCCAACAACAACAACAATGACAACAATAATAATAACACAATAACAAGGGCAACAAAATGGGGGAAATGGCCTCCAGGAGAAGTGGATTCGTAGTGCACAAGCAATAACCCTGAAGGCAAAAAAAAAAAAAAAAAAGATCTATATACGTGGTGAAGACACAAAGAAGCAAAGGTCAACTCAGTGTTTCACAACAACATTGTTTTAATACAAAAATCGGAAAGGTCAGTTAGAAGAGCACTGTAGTGGTCTATACAAGAGAAGCCACCATAAGCAAGACAGACTTTTGTGAGGTGGGGGGAAAAAAGTGAAACTGAGAATATATGCTGACAGTGGGATGTGTGCAAGCCCCTAATAAATGCCAAGCTAAGGGTTAAAGAGAGAGAAAGAAAAGGACCAAGTCTCTAGGTTTCCATACGTGAGGGAAATTTAAAAAAAAAAAAAAAAAAAAAAGCTTGAATAGGAAAATCCTGTTATCACTGAGACTCTATCAGACATGCAAGTGGTCACATGACTCAGGCAGAAAGGAGGTTGAAAGGCCGACACAAGAGATAATCCCTTGAGACTGGATATGATTTCAAGAGACCAAATGATTATATTACTCAAAATTCAAGAGGGCGTTAATCTTTTTATCAGGCAATCACACTGTAAGAATAATGTAAGAAGAAGGGCTGGATTAAGAAGCTAGCTAGTGCTTGCGTTTTCATACAAAAGTTGTCCCAGGATGACTGGAATAGGTCTGATCAAAGTGATACTAGAAACTTAACATGAAGAAAAGCAGAACTTTTGGTCTTAAGACACACTCCAATTAAATGATACGAAACAGAACAAATGATAAGAAAAGTTTTCTGGGGAATGCTGTAACTGAATTTAAGAGGAAATACTATAATTCATAAAATCTACAGGAAAGAGACGAATCACTAGTATGTTGTGAACTGTTCCTGCCTATCAAATGCATTCATCTCACTGAGTGTGTGTGTGTGTGTGTGTGTATATGTGTGTGTGCGTCTGTGTGTATATGTGTATGTGTGTGCATGTTTGTATGTGTGTGTGTGCGTATATGTGTATATGTGTATGTGTGTATGTGTATGTGTGTGTCTCTGTGTGTGTATATGTGTATGTGTGTGTGTCTGTGTGTGTATATGTGTCTGTGTGTGTGTGTGCATGTCTGTGTGTATGTGTGTGTGTGTGTGTCTGTGTATGGAGGGAAAAGGGAAATATAAATACTGTTCCATCAGGTCTGGGTTTTACTACTGTACCACTGATGTCTACAGTAATGCTTGGCACATGGTGAGTAGTAAATCAATATTTATTTACTACACAGATGAATCAATGAGCAAAACCAATGTTTTCAGAAAATGAACCATGACAGAAATAACCTAATGCATAACTTAAAATCTACAAAGACTATTTTTTTAAAGTTATATATTCAAAAAAAGCAAAGCCATGACTCTTAATCCTGATATTCTTTAACAGTTAATCCCATTAGTAGGGGAGGCAGCATGATGGCTATGCAAAAGAACTTTCATGCCTGTGGCTCAAAAGTTGCAGGTTCAATTCCCCGTATCACTGTAACCCAGAGCTGAGCAGTGCGCTGGTGTCTCTCTCTCTCTCTCTCTCCATCTCTCTCTCTGTATCTCTCTCTCTCTAGTTAAATTTTAAAAGAAAATGGGATGTATTATTCAAGTGATCTGATTGTTTTTAAAAAGTGAACAACGGGAATGACTACATTTACATTACTATATGCCTTTTTTAAATTACTTATTAGTCTAAAGTGTAAACTATCAAGAAAACCTAAAGCTCCTATCAGCAGCATATGAAAACACTGGCAGCAAGAAGCTTTCACACAGTTGAGTAGTAGAATCCTAATGTTAAAGAGAAGAAAATATGGGACCATCGGAAAAGTCGTAATGCTCTTTTCTATGTTTCTCTATGCAAAAATGTGTCATGACTTTTCTAGCAACCCAATTAAGTTGTAGAAAAACAGAGTTTTAGAAAATACACAGAAATGTTTGTGTTTGGAAATACAGTGGATGAATAACATTCTTGAATGAGCACATCTGGAAAAACAAAGTACCATACCTGCAAGCAAAGTACAGTGGAGTGGCTCCGGACACATTGGGCCTGTTAATATCAGCACCACTGTCTAGCAAGCATTGCACTGTCTGGAAAGGGGAAGACACAGTTAAAAGCACAGCCGGAGAAATCACCCGAAGACGCAGTGATCACGACTCTGATTCATATAAGGAAAGTGCCTCCCACGACTTGCAGTTCCAAAGTAAAAGCACAAAACACTTACCATAGCTAAACAAATTCAACTTCTTGGCATACTATCAGAATCTCTTAAGCACTACAACCACATGTGGAATTACCCACGTAAAATAAGCTGTGTCAGTCTTTGAAAAGGCTCCTCAGAATTGCCGTGTAACAGTCACCAGGCACATGAAGCTATTGAGGGCTTAAAATGTGGAAGGAACTTAGTTTTTACTTTTATCACAAGTAACAAGTTCAAGTAGTCAACCATGAATAGTAAATTGGAAGTGCTATTCTAAATACCTCATTTTTAAAAACAGAAAGAAAAAAAAAATCTCTAAAGACAAAAATTAGGTATCGGAGCTGTTTCTTGAACTTCAAGAGCATAGTTTATAAAGTACTAAATGTTAAAGACCTAGTAATTCCTTCTGCTACTTAAAAGTACCCAATAGTGACTCTGATTCTCTGTTACTCATTGATAAGCTGTTCCTAAACTTTACTTATCCAATCAACTATCAATGTAAGCATGTAAAAATCTTTAAGATATATATGTAGGGGAAGGACACTTAGCTCAGTGATAGAAGACATGCCTCACATGTATGAGGCCCCAGCTTTCATCCCCAGCACCACAAACATACAAAATAAACAGTATTTGGTGATTAGGGTAGGGTAAGGTTTGCCTGAAAACCACAAAAAATTAATTCATTCTGAATTTATAGCTATGAACCTCACTGGCATTTCTCTTGAAAAAAAGTGTATGTGCGTGTGTGTGTGTGTGTGTGTGTGTGTGTGTGTTGTGTGTGTGTGTGTGTGTATAAATTGGAATTAAACTGGTCAGTGGTGAAAGGGACCTAACAGGAAAAGTAAGGCCTCAGAGACTTGTGGAGGCAGCACTATGGAGCAGCAGCAGCTGTGTTTCTCTGCTTTCCTCTCCTCCCAGGCAGGCTGGGAGTATGGATCGACCTGTCAACGCCCCTGTTCAGCGGGGAAGCAATTACAGAAGCCAGACCTTCCACCTTCTGCATTCCACAATGACCCTGGGTCCATACTCCAGAGGGTTAAAGAATAGGAAAGCTATCGGGGGAGGGGATGGGATACGGAGTTCTGGTGGTGGGAATTGTGTGGAGTTGAACCCCTCTTATCCTATGGTAGCTGATCTGGTATATCTTCATATATTAGATTAATTACAGATACCCTGAAAATTCCATACTAAATAACTATTTGAGAATCAAGCTGGAGTGCCTTGCTATTTGTTTTTTAGTTTAAAATGATGTCATTTCAAAAGCCACATGGTACAATAGACATTACAATATGAAAACTATTACAACATCAGAAACACATGCCACAAACATCAGGTCAGTCACGTCTGACGTGTGGCTTGCCGGAAGAAGTAGTGTCATATGCACCTAGCACATCCTTGCACACAGGGAAGACTATGCAAAGATACTGAAAATTCTGTAAGGTAAGAAAAAGATACAAATAAAAATACTTCATTCCACCATTTTCTCTCCCACCTATCTTTCTGCTTTTGTTTTAATAAAATATTCTCAACCAAATTTTCTCAAGACGTGAAACCATGAAAAGAAACTTAATTTGAAAAATATTAACTGAAGACAAACAGGGCAAGAAATTCATTTCCTTCAAAGGATGATGAGTATGTGTGTAGGCAGAGAAGGAAGTCTGAAGGAGGGAGGTTGCCATGCAACACTAAAATGAGTGAAAAGTCACCCGTCTTCAGAATTTTTTTAAATGCTTCCTGATTTCCTTTCATAAAATCTCTAAACCAGGAAGAAAATGGATACTGTACAGTCCAATCAGTTACAACATGTCATCATAAAAGGAACAAAAATCAGAGAACCTAAATTGTAGTTTTTATTTTTCCAGCATATGTAAATCTCTCTATCTATGTACCTGTCTGCAAAGGGAAAATAATATTGAAATGAGTAAAACTCAGATGAAGGTAACTCGGTGTTCTTAAGTTAAAAAAAAAAAAAAAAGAAAGAAAGAAAGAAAGAAACGCATAAAAGGATGGGATCAAAAGAAAGCTCACAAGAAAGAACGTGTGACTGGCTGAGGGTGAGAGCCTGGATTCATGCCCCAGCACCCAGGGAAGTATAACAGAAAGCACTCTGCTATGGAGCCCCGTGAATGCTGGAGTGCTGCACTGGGATCTTTCTTCTTTCTCACACTCTCTCTCTCCCTCTCTAAAGAGGGGAAGACGGCGGGGGCGGGGGGGGGGGGGGGGGGGAATGATGGGCAGGTGGCAGCACAGAGGGTTAAGTGCAAATGGCCCGAAGTGAAGTGCAAGGACAGAATCCCCACCTGCAGGGGAGTCTCTTCACAAATGGTGAAGCAGGTCTGCAGGTGTCTGCAGGTGTCCATCTTTCTCTCCTCCTCTGTCCTCCCCTCCTCTCTCAATTTCTCTCTGTCCTATCCAGCAACAACAATAATAATAATAACAACAACAACAAGGGCAACAAAATGGAAAAACTGGTCTCCAGGAGCAGTGGATTTATAGTGCAGACTATCTTGGCTGAGGCTCTAAAGTCCAACAGTCAATCCCCTTACCATCTCACCATAAGCCAGAGCTGAGTAGTGCACTGATAAAAAAAAAAAAAAAAAGAAAGAAAGAAAGAAAGAAAGAAAGAAAGAAAGAAAGAAAGAATGGCAGGCCAGGAGTGTCACTACTACTGATACACCACGAGGCTCCGAGTACATTTTCCTGCACAGCATAAAATTAATTTTTAATTTTTTAACTGGAATTTTAAATTCCCTGTCCAAACCTTTCCTGCTTCAAAAAAAAATTATTCCTAAATAATTTATTGGCAGTTTTCTTTTTATAGAATAGAAACTTCAGAAAAGGAATTTGAAATAAGAAGCATAACAGAGGATTTTTTCATATGGCTTTCAAAAGGGTTTTGAGAAGAACCAATATCGTTTCAACAGAATTCATGACCTTTCAAGAGAAAAGGGAAAAAAAAAAAAAAAAAGCCAATATCCTGAGTGGAAAAGCAATGTATAAAGTTAATGTCTAGGTCGATATCAAAAGTCATTTAATTGAAGGCAGTGACTAAACAAGGCCACCTGTGCCCAGTACATTGCTAAATCACAAAGTAAGACATCCAGACAGCTCTGCTTAATTGATGTTAGCGCTCAAACAACACTGATCGAAGTAAAAAAAGGAATAGTCAGCTCTAAACCCACAAGTAAAAAATCTTAGTATTAGCTAAAAAGGCCAAATAACAAAAAAGTATCTTTAATTTCTTAGACAGCATGATTTAAAAGAAATGCACAAGTAATTTATAGACTAAAAAAATGATTAATTAATGGCTGCATAATGTAGGTTTTCTCTGGAGATGCATGTATCTTAAACTTATTGAGTCACTGACCTTGTATGTAACGTTTAGCAAAAATCACTATCATTCAGTAATGTTTTAAAAATAAAAAATAAAAAATAAATTCATAGGAAATTTTTCTATTGTTCTCTCACATTTCCCAGAAATGACTAAGGGAGAATTCTAACAGTTAAATAGATTACTGGGAACATATACAAAAAAAAAAAAAAAACTGAAATATTAGCATCTCTTCTTGTGTCAAGGTTAAGGATGATTAACATTGTGCTATGATTCTCTGAATAAAAAGTCTGGAAGCTGGCTAATGAAATCAAGTGAACACTGGTCAGTAACAGTTGCTTAGCAAGCCTAGTCAACTTCTAGCAAAGGCTGCCGATCCTAACTACTCTCAAACATTTGCTTTTGAGTTTCAAGAGCTTTGATCTACTGTAAACAATATTCATTTATTATATTATACTGTTGAGAAACTAGATTAGCTTTATGAGTCTAATAATGTAAAGAATTCTGATAAAAAAAAACAAACAGTGAGCTGTAAACCAGTCCAATAACGAATCCTGTTGTGTACTTTAATTTATATAAACTGTGAGCGACTCATTTGAAAACTATCTAGAATTTCAAAATCCAGATTATTTCAGGAAAACAGTAATCAACCACTGTGGCAATTCAACATAAAATACATTTTAAAGAACTAATGACAAGGATAAAAGTTACCAGAAAGCTCATGTGACGTTCATTAAAAAAAAAAAGAGTTGAGTAGTAATGCTGCAGGTTAAGTGCATGTGGTGCAAAGAGCAAGGACCCACGTAAGGATCCCAGTTCGAGCCCCCGGCTCCCCACCTGCAGGGGAGTCTGTGTCACAAGCGGTGAAGCAGGTCTACAGGTGTCTGTCTTTCTCTCCCCCTGTCCGTCTTCCCCTACTCTCTCCATTTCTCTCTGTCCTATCCAACAACGATGACATCAGTAACAACAATAATAACTACAACAACAATAAAAAGCAACAAGGGCAACAAAAGGGGGGGAATATATATATATATATTATATATAATATATATAATATATATATTATATATTTGGCACAAAGCAGAACTTGGACTGGGTTTGGTGTATTGCACCAAAGGAAAAGACTGAGGAAGGGGTAGGGGTCAGGTCTTGGAGCATAGTGGCAGAGGAGGACCCAGAGAGGGTTGAATTGGTATGCGGAAAACTGAGAAAGGATACACATGTTCAAACAAAGTACTATATTTTACTGTTCACTGCAAACCATTAATCCCTTCAATAAAGAAAACAAATTTAAATGGAGTGAACTGTACCTATTTAGGGTTAGGTTAAACTATGCATTTCAAAAAATGTAATTAAAAATCAAGCAACACACTGGATCTACTGTATCACATAGAACAGGACTACAGGAGACAGCATAATGGTTCTGCAAAATACTTTCATCCCTGAGGCTCTAAGGTCCCAGGTTCAATCCCCAGCACCACTATAAGCCAGAGCCGAGCAGTGTTCTGGTCTTCCTGTGTCTGTGCAACACCCATCCCTGTGTATTTCTCTCTATCTCTCTCATTAAAACAAAATAAATAAATAAGGGATTGAGAATGTGCTCTTTGTACTCTCTCACAGAATGTTAAAATCCATATTTAATAATATGAGAAATCATATTATGTCTTCCACAGTTTTCACAACACTTTTCTTCATTATTGTCATCATTCAGACCATCTCTATGTATCGGGACTATGTGAACAAATGAGAAGGGAGATTAAGGGCAGGGACAGAAAGTCAGACTATGAAATAAGCCAGCTCAGTAATCAAACTCTTAAAAATCTGTTCTCTCCCCCCCCCCACCAGGGCTTCATGCCTGTGTGATTCCACTACTCCTGGTAGAAACTTTTTTCACCCCAAATACAGAGAGAAAGACAAAAAAAGGGGGAGCGGGAGAGAGAGAAGGAGAGGCAGAGAAAGAGAAAGAAAGAGAGGAGGCACCACACAGGGTTCCATCACTCCTGAAGCCTCCTTCTGGCCCTGCCAAGGTGGTGGCCAGGATCCTGGGTCCTCAAGCATGTGTTCTACCTGGTGCACCGTCCCCGAGCCCCTGAAATAAGATTTTGGTATTTGGTAGGGGGGGTGGGGAGGGGTGGTGAGAGTGACCAGAGCACTGCTCAGTGCTGGCATACATATGGTTGAGTCAGTACCTAAAACTGGGGGGGGGGGGGGGGGGGAGGGTATGGGCCCTCAGGAATGAACGACCAGTGATCTAGTGCTGAACTATTTACTCAATCTCTGAAAATATTTCTTAAGATCCATATCCAAAGCGAAATCATAATCCTGGTTTGTTACAGCTAATGATGCCATACAACAGCTAATCTAAGGAACACTGTAAAAATTAAATTAAGGAGGTGTGATTTCTTTCCTCTGATCATTTTTTAAAAGAAACTGAAGTCATTTCAAACCACTGTGCAAGAAAAGAAAATCAGAACAGTCAGAAGGTAGTCTTCAAATGCCCAAGCAACTTCCTGGAAATAAAAGGATGATGAGACCTTTAACCTGGTTCAAGAAATATATATATATATATATATATATATATATATATATATATATATATATATAGTGGCATAGCAATATTGCTTGATTTCTTACAGCAAAAATGAAACTTTCTATCAAAGGACCTAAGTTGAGGGCAAAAGTGTTTTGCAGACACTTCTCACAAGGAGATGAGAAATCGGACTTGTATGTCAACAACTGTACTGTAAACCATTAACCCCCAATAAAGTGAGTCAAAAAAGAACATAAATCTTAAAAAACATTTATCATCAAAGCCATACAATACTCGCTTAGACAAAGCTTTAGTTTTCAGTCAATTACTTGAAATATTTTTTTTTGTCTCCAAATCATTTTATTAGGGAGATAATGGTTTTCGTGACAGTTGTTGGCACATGGGTGCAATGCTTATCTCCCTGTACCTGGTGTAGGCACACCACTCCTATCACCAACTAAATCCTTTTCTGGCATCATGATCTAGGCTCTAACACCCTCTCTACACTCCTGTCTCGCCCTCCTCCAGAGACAGTCCCTGGTGTTGCTGTAATACACCACAGTCCAAGTTTCTCTCTGTTTTTCCCCTTCTTTCCTTGTTTCTTGTGTTCCATGTGAGTGATATCATCTAGTACTCATCCTGCTCAAAATCTTTTTAGACATTCCTGACATCCATCAAAAAATCAGATTAAAGGTAAATTTCAAAAATAAATCATCTCAGTCTCCTTAGTCTGAATATAACTGAGATGGCTTTGAACATATTTAGGGGGCTGAGGGATGCATTGGATCGACCTTCTCGTGGTGCATCCCGTGAGTACCCATTCATTGGGGAAACTGACGATCCTTCCTAGCCGACTGAATCCACATGGATCCCAGTCACTTTCAAAGCCAGCAACAAGCAGCTCCTGACAGCTTTCAACCTGACGCTGTTGACTGGCTACGGAAGAAGGGCAAACGCTAGAAGAAGAAGGGGACTGAGACGGAGTCCATCGGGTAGAGTATACTGTATACCTTCCTGGGCACGAGGCACTGGGTTTCAGCCCAGGCACCACCTGGCAACAGCGTGGACAGAATGCAAGGCTCCATGGAGGACGGACAAGTGCTGTGGTCTGTCTCCTTTCTCTCCTACCCCTAAATAAAAAATGAAAAGGAGGTGGGGGCCCAGAAGGTCACCCAGTGGTATGTACTATTCTCATCTGCTCTATTCCTTCTTTTTAGTTCCTGTTTATTAAATAATTTGTCCTGCTTTATAAAATCTTACCACCTTTCAGCCACCAAGTTATAGATGCTACTAAGATTTCATCCTGATTTTCCTGGGCAGATGACCTCACTAAAGTGTCTGGGAACCTCCCCTCTCTAGAGCCCTACCCCACTAGGGAAAGACAGAAATGGGCTGGGGGCGTGGATCCACCTGCCAATGTCCATGTCCAGCAGAGAAGCAATTACAGAAGCCAGACTTTCCACCTTCTGCACCCCAAAAAGAATTTTGATACATGCCCCCAGAGGGGGAGAAATGTAAGGGGAAGATGACCAGGGGGCTCTGAACTCCAATTTCATCAGGACCTATAGAAAGAAGAGGAAAAAAGGAAGAATATTTGGAAGTAGTTGTAGTTATAGATGTGACTTAGAAAGGAAGAGAAGGCAGGACCATAAAAAAGGGCAAATATATATAAATACAGATAGACTGACAGATAAATAGATACAGAGATAATAGTCAACCCATATCCGTGACCTGGGGTGAACTATCGCAGTTTCAAGCGGAGGGAATGGAGACAGACAATGGTGGAAATGGTGTAGAATTATATGCCTGTTACCTCGTAATTTTGTAAATCATTAAATCTCTAATAAAATCTTTTAAAATTAATTCACTGGAATCACGTAAAACATTTAAAATGTCAATCATATACAGATGATAGCTATAATCAATATGCAGACTTTTCATACTATATATTCTTTATTTCTCATAGCGATAAGGGGATATAGAAAAGGAGAGAGACAAAGGAAGAGAGACACCTGCAGCACTACTCCATGTCTCATGACATTTCCCTCCTGCAGGAGGGGACAGGGGTCTTAGCCTGCGTCTTTGTGGTCGGTAATGTATATGCTCAACCAGTTACACCACCACGGGGGCTACCTTTTAAAAAAATGTTTAACATGTGTCGGGCTGCGCCGCGGAGAAGAGAGAGAGGAGATCCGAGGCAAATGGGGTGCACAAATCTTTATTATTGGATCAGGAGGGGGTGGCTCAGGCCACGTGGAGTCAGCGGGAAAATATGGCCGTCCCTGCTACCTCACCACCGGGCAAGAGAGCGCCAGAGGGAAAGAGAGAGAGGGAGAGAGAGAGAAAGTGGGAGGGCTTTATTGGGCAACCACCAGGAGTGACGTGTCGGGACACGACTGGTTGAAAAGAGCACTGTGAGGAATCGCAGGGAGTGGCAAAACCTGCATCTGTATAATTCTCCAACATCTCCTCCTGTTCCTTTATATCTAATGGACACAGTAAGGAAATATAGAATGGAGCAGGCTTAAATGTTTTTAAGGAATGCCGTGCTCAGGTGGGAAGATGCAGGACGTTTCTGTGGGGGAGGGAAGGCTTAAATGGCTGCCAACCTTGTGAGATTTGTGTCCCCCCTGTGCTCAACCCCGCTTTAGAGCGAGAGACTTACCTGGAGGGACTCATCTCATAGGTTAAGCGCTGCCTGCTCAACCATCTCCTCACAATATCTCTACATCTTTTCAATCTTTCTATCTAGTCATCGCATAAGATGGTTCAATGTCTGTAAAAGACTATCTGTGACAGAGGAATAGTGGTGTAGGGTGAGCAGAAACCAATGTGAAGCATAGCAACAAACATGCAAACTTTTAATATTAAAAATAAATCTTAGAAACAAAAACCACTGGGTACATGAGTTTTTAAAGAGTTTTAATGCAAAAAAACAGCTACACTGAGACAATGAAAAGATCATTTCCACTTTCAGGATAAATATGTCATGAGGATGTCAGATGAAGCATTTTAGTATTCAACTTCTAGAAATACTATGCTCAAAAAATTCATTCATTCCTACTCATAATAATATGTGTCATGACTCAGGAAAGCCCATCCAATTCAAGACAAAAGAATATGCTCACCCACTGACAGGCACAAGTAATTATTAGATTAAGTAATAATAGCACAACAACACAGACTTTAAAAGGTTCAGTCTGGAGTGGGGATAGATAGCATAATGGGGGTGAAGCAGGTCTGCAGGTGTCTCTCTTTCTCTCCCCCTCTCTGTCTTCCCCTCCTCTCTCAATTTCTCTCTGTCCTATCCAACAACAGCAGCAATGACAACAATAACAACAACGACAAGGGCAAAAAATGGGAAAAAATAGCTTCCAGGAGAAGTGGATTCATAGTGCAGGCACCAAGCCCCAGCAATAACCCTGGAGGCAAAAAAGAAAGAAAGAAGGAAAGAAAGAAAGAAAGAAAGAAAGAAAGAAAGAAAAAAAAATTCCCTCTTCCTTGTCACCTACTTCCTATTTCACTTCCCTCAATCACTCCAAGTCTAACCTTGTCAGATAAAGTAAGCACTACAAAAGCTGGATAAGGGCAAGAGACCCACATACTTTAATGATGGCCCTTTTGGTCACTACCAGGCTACACCATCATCTGGGGCCCTAGTCAGGGAGTCCTGGGATTCCTACACAGACAAGATGGGTCGCCAACAGATCTCTCTCCACCATCACTGGTCATCTCCATGAGGAACACCATAAACCCTCTTGTGGGCCTCTACAGGACATCGCCCTCAATGGTAGAAACTGCCCCAATCTTCAAAGGGAGGCTGGGTCAACACACTCTACCACTCCATGAAGACAGGCCCTGCAATGAGTGCGGCCTGGAACGTTCCTGGTTGTGACCATGGACTGCGCGCTCAGACCTACAGGGAGCCAGAGGTCACACAGGCTCCTGTGCTGAATATGAACAGACATGGGTCCTAGGTGACACTGATGGGTTTTAAACAGTATTTTTTAAAATATTTATTTACTTTGATGTTGCCATTGTTGGATAGGACAGAGAGAAATGGAGACAGAAGGGGAAGACAGAGAGGAGGAGAGAAAGACACCTGCAGACCTGTGAAGCGACTCCCCTGCAGGTGGCGAGCTGGGGACTTGAACCGGGATCCTTATGTTGGTCCTTGCGCTTTACGCCACCTGCGCTTAACCTGCTGCACTACCGCCCGACTCCCTTAAACAGTATTTTTATACTTTTCCCATATTTGGGAGCTGCTCTCTGCCCTGATCCAGCTTTCTAGTCCTATTCCCAACTCTGACACCATCTTCCCAGACAATACCTTTAGCCCACCTGCATGTTAGCTGTCAGGCTCAGGCAAAAATTAGTAAAGTCATGGGCCCCTTGGAGTAAGCAGAAGACTTCCTAGCTCCTTCCAACATGAAGACACCCAAGTCTCAACTACTATAGTCTTACCTTTATGTTCCTGATTATTAAACAAATTGTCCTGCTTTATATCTTAATGCTTTTTAGCCACCAAGTTGCAGATGCCACCATGATGCCAACCTGACTTCCCTGGGCACATGACCTCACCAATGTGTCCTGGAACCCCGCCTCTCCAGAGCCCTGCCCACTAGGGAAAGAGAGAGACAGGCTGGCAGAGTGGGGGGGAGGGTATGGATACGCTTGCCAATGTCCATGCTAGCAGAGAAGCAATTACAGAAAGCAGACCTTCCACTTTGTGCACCCCATAAATTATTTGGGATAAAGAATAGGGAACATTCCAATGGAGGGGATGGGATATGGAACTCCGGTGATTGGAAATGTGCCCTTCTTATCCCATAATCTTATTGATCATTATTAAATCACTAGTAAACAAACAAACAAACAAACAAAAAGGCAGTTCAGCCTGAAGGTGAGAGATAAACTAATTTTTCAAAGTCCTTTTTATCCTAACTGAAGGATCACAGAAATACATAAAAGACAAAAACCAGCAGCTGGGTGGTGGTGCACCTGGTTAAGCCACATATCACCATGCAAAAGGCCTGGGTTCAAGTCCTCACTCCCCACCTGCAGGGGCTGCCTTAGCCAGCAGTGAAGCAGGTCTGCCAGTGTCTATCTTTCTCTCTCCCTCTCTGTCTCCCCCCTCTTCTCAATTTCTCTCTATCCTATTCAATTAAAAGGAGGAGGAGGAGGAGGAGGAGGAGGAGGACAAGAAGAAAAAGAAGAAGAAGAGGAAGAGGAAGAAGAAGAAGGAAAAAACGGCCACCAGGAGCCATGGATTCGTAGCCAAAAACGAGCCCCAGAGATAAACTTCATGGTAATAAAAAAATAATGAATGGAATACTATGCAGCTATCAAGAACAATGAACCCACCTTCTCTGACCCATCTTGGACAGAGCTAGAAGGAATTATGTTAAGTGAGCTAAGTCAGAAAGATAAAGATGAGTATGGGATGATCCCACTCATCAACAGAAGTTGAGGAAGAAGATCTGAAAGGGAAACTAAAAGCAGGACCTGACCAAATTGTAAGTAGGGCACCAAAGTAAAAACCCAGTGGTGAGGGGTAGACATGCAGCTTCCTGGGCCAGTGGGGGGTGGGAGTGGGTGGGAGGGATGGGTCACAGTCTTTTGGTGGTGGGAATGGTGTTTATGTACACTCCTAGCAAAATGTAGACATATGAATCACTAGTTAATTAATATGAGGGGGAAAATTAATTGTATGTCTCAAAGTTTTTTAAAACACAGACTGAATCTTTTTAATATATAGGCTGTGTATTTGATATGCGGACTCTCTCAAAAGCCTAGACCAAGTAGATCAGAAGCAACTAATAGCACAGCTGTATACAAGATACTGGATACTGTACAGCAAACCCTAACAAAAGGACTTTTCAAAGTTAACCCAATTACCAATTAATGTGATGATAACATTAACTATCGATTATCTTTTTGAACCCTAAGACAGCAGGAACCTCACATCTCCACTATAGAGCCTCTACTTCCCCCAGTCCTGGAACCCTTGGATAGGGCCCACTTTCCCGTATGCCTCTCCCAATCCATATCAAATAATATTGCATCTGCCGATGACAACCTAATCAACGCAACAATTGCCACCTCAACATGCTTCACTTCAGACTGTGTCCAGAGACTTCACCTGTGGAATGACAACCCTTCAGCTTCATTACTCGGGTGAGACCTTTCCTTTCATAGTATACTCTAATTCCATCTCAGGTGGTTCACTTTCTAACAAAGTCCCAAAACCTAGATATACACCAGTTTCTGTGAGAGAGAGCATATGTTCACACGTATCCATAAACTACTGCAAAATATATACCTGAAAGCAGAAGTACACTAGAGTTTGCAGTGAGTATCCCCCTAACACTTCCTCTCCACTATTCCAAGCTTTGGGTCCATGATTGCTCAACAATTTGTTTGGCTTTGTATGTTAACTCTCTTTTCAGTCACCAGGTCCCAGATGTCATCAGGATGCTGGCCAGGCTTCCCTGGACTGAAGACCCCACCAATGTGTCCTGGAGCTCCGCTTCCCCAGAGACCCACCCTACTAGGGAAAGAGAGAGGCAGACTGGGAGTATGGACCAACCAGTCAACGCCCATGTTCAGCGGGGAAGCAATTACAAAAGCCAGACCTTCTACCTTCTGCAACCCACAATGACCCTGGGTCCATGCTCCCAGAGGGATAGAGAATGGGAAAGCTATCAGGGGAGGGGGTGGGAAATGGAGATTGGGTGGTGGGAATTGTGTGGAATTGTACCCCTCCTACCCTATGGTTTTGTTAATTAATCCTTTCTTAAATAAAAAATAAAAATAATAAAAATAAAAATAAATAAAATTTTAAAAAGCGCCAATCTTTGCTTCACTGGCTTTAAGAAATTCATTACTCTGTCAGTTGTGATCACATATAAAGTAATTACAGAGGATCCTACATTCTAAACACAAAGTTAGGAAAAGTGCTAGCAGATATGGAAACTGGATTCCACTGGGAATTCTCCCAACAGACACATAAGAGTCAGTGGCCAGCTGAGAGTTGAGTGGGAAAGCAGACCCCCTAGCAGGCACAGGCCCACAGCACCATACTGGAGCGCCAGGGGTAGCGCTAACGGCCGTGGATGGTGGGACAGAGTGGCGTCTCTTCACCACTCTGCTCCCTCCGTCTCCCCCCACCCTATATGCTTTTCTTTCAAAAATAGAGAATAAAATTGGACTACAGTGGTATCTTTTATATGTGTAGTCCTAGGCCCATTGTGAGACAGGAGAGAGAAGTCATCAAGATAGCTCTCTGAAGAAAGCGTCCTGCTTTGACTTCACACATCTTCAGTATCTTTCCTTCTCTACATCTCTCATTTCCTATCTGAAAAAAAAAACTGGGCCAGAGCAGTGAACCCCTGCCAGTGACAAAAAAAAAAAAGAGACAGACAGATCAGTAGTATACCAAAAACCAAATATACTAACAAACTTTCATGTCTTTGTAGTTGTGATTTCTTTTTTGTGGTGATTTCTTTTTTGCTTATTTGTTTTGGGTTGGTTGTTGCTATTGTTCATATTATCAAACAGGTAACACCGCTGTTGTTGCTATATCAGATGTGGAAAAAGCAAAAGACTTAGTAACCAGGATTGGAAATTACAGCAAAGCAGAAAGCTAATCAAAAAATCCTAAGTTAGAACCCTCATATAAGTAGCAAAGTCTCCTAATGAATAAGAAAAGTGTTAGTGGGGCCAGGTGGTGACACTCCTGGTTGAGTACACATGTTAACAGCGTGCATGGACCCAGGTTCAAGCCTCCAATCCCCACCCATGGGGGGGAAGGCTTCACGAGTGATGAAGAGGTCTGCAGGTGTCTCTCTGTCTCTCTTCCTCTCTATCTACTCCTTCCTTCTCAATATCTGCCTGTCTCTATCAAATAAATAAAGAAAATTAAAAAAAAAAATTTTAAGTGTTAGCAAGTTTAAATTCAGATGTTTATACAGAGGAATAAAAGGAAAGCATTGCGAAGAAACAGACGCACACTTTTAGGAATCTAAAAGAAGAAAGCAGTCGTCACTCTAAAGGTCACCTCATGTTCTCAGAAAGTAGAAAAGATAACGCAAGTTGCATCAAGCAGAATCAGTGCTTACTTTCCTCATTATATAATCCTGATCACTTTCGGCTAATATTAAATATATGAAGCAATTATTTAGTAAATCTCAGAATGGAACAAGATACATACTACAGCTGTCAAAATTATATATGAGCATACCGCCTTTGATATTTCAGTATATCCTGCTATTAAAACCTGTGTATCAAAAGTAAGAATTCGCAGCCCAAATTACAGATATTCTAAAAAGATTTTAAAGCGCGATTTTCTAGCTCCCATTTCTTTTAAGTTGTGGCTAGGATGCTTTATGTCCCTTATAATGCACAGTAAAAATTTCTCATGAATTCAGAATACTCAAAAGTAGCACATGCAACATGGTCTCAAGCTTTCGAAGCTGAACATACCGTCTTGTGACCGTTCTGGCAGGCCACGTGCAGTGCCGTCTGCCCCATGGCGTCCTCCACGTCCACGTCACTCACGTGCTGCACAAGGTCGTGGAGCAGTTCCGTCCGCCCATTCACAGCCAGCCAGTGGATCTGTGCAGCCATTGAGTTACTCAGCAATTGTGCAAGAGTGTTTCATATAAAGACAGCAGCTAAACAATGCTACTGTTTCAATGGTAAGCATAGCATAAAAACTAAACAATAACAAGTAAACCCATAGACTTTTATTTTCTGGGGTTTTGGGGGGGGAGGGAGCAGCTGGGAATTACGCATCAAGATCTAAGTTACACTATCACATATTTCCAAACCAAGTCTTTACAGTTCAAAGAAGTATCCTAGATTTAGTATTACCAAAAACTCTTATCACTATAAATAGTAATACTAAGTGCTCTTTAGTATTACTAAGCAGATGACCCAGGACTCTATGCAGAGTTTACCTCTAGAGAGAAGGTATTAGGTATTATTCCTTCCCCACAAGTAAATATAAGTTAAAAAATAATTAGCACTGGAGCCAGGTGGTGGCGCACCTGGTTGGAACGCACACATTGCAGTATGCAAGGACCTGGATAGGAGCCACTGGCCCCCACCTGCAGGGGGCAAACTTTGGTGTGGGGAAGCAGGGCTGCAGGGGTCTCTGCCTCTCCCCCATCACCCTCTTCCCTCTTGATTTCTGGCTGTCACTACCCAATAAGTAAATAAAGACAATACCAAAAAAGAATGTTTAATAAAATAAAGTAACTATTAGCACTGAAGGTAGTATATCCTTTACTTGCTGTATCTCATAAGCACTAAATGCATGTACAATATAAAAATACTAAAACATACAGGGTGTATTAAACACTTGCCAGTCTACCACACAAAGATAATCATTGTTAAAATGTCTACCTATGCTATCCAGTTTTCATTTCACTGTTTTTTAATCTTATTTTATTTGTATTTATTAGATAGGAACAGAAAGAAATAAAGAGGGAAGGAAGAGATAGAGAGTGAGAGAGAGAGACAACTGCAGCAGATAAAATTCTTAGCACTTACTGCTGTAAGGCCTTCATTGTTACAAATGTTGACATCAGCACTGTACTCTAGTAATTTACTCATACATTTCTTCTGTCTGAAAAGAAAAGGAGATGTCACTAATAGCTAGTGCGAGGAAAATAACAAATAACAGTTGCTCTAATGAACTATTAATGACAACACTAGTAGCAGATATAAGTCTGTAACTGTAATGTTTAATAAACACCAAAATAGGGTGAGGGTAGACAGCATAATGCTTATTCAAAGAGACTCTCATGCCTGAGGCTCCAAAGTCCGAGGTTCAATCCCTCATACCACCATAAGCCAGAGTTAAGCAGTGCTCTGGCAAAAAATAATAATAATAAAACACTAAGATATGTGAAATAAAATACAAACATGTTTACATAACTCAGAAGACAACAGAGTGAAGAAAAGGCATGATCAGGCTTTCATTTCATCAGAGTGTACTTCTCAATCAAAACGCTAAGACATTTCTAGTGTTAACTTTAGAATCACAACCTTCTTTAGAAATATAAGGCAAGGGGATGGGGTGGTGGTGCACTGGGTTAAGCGCACAATGTCCGAAGTGCAGACATCCCAGTTCCAGCCCCCAGCTCCCCATTTGCAGGGGGAACACTTCACAAGCGATGAAGCAGGTCTGCAGGTATCTATCTTTCTCTCCCCCTCTCTGTCTTCCCCTCCTCTCAAAGTGAATTTGTAGTGTAGGCCAAAAAAAAAAAGAAGAAGAAAAAAAGATATCAGTCACTTAAAAAAAAAAAGAAAGAAATATAAGATTAATGGAAGGCATTAATCTGTGGCACATCTGGTAGAGTGTGTGAGGAGTTCAAGCTCATTGGAGAAGGGGAACATCTTCACCAGCAATGGCTCAGAGTTGTTGTTGTTGTTTGTTTGTTTGTTTATCCAGAGCACTGATCAGCTTCCAGTTTATGGTGGTGCAGGGGACGGAACCTCACTTCAGTCTTAGGACTGAGTCTTTTGCAGAACCATTACGCTAATTTCCTGCTAACTCAGTGTTGCAAGTATCTTAATTTCTTCCAACCAGTCTCTCTCTCTCTCTCTCTCTTCTTTTTATGATTTATTTTTATTTCTTTCCTATGAGAGAGAGAGAGAGAGAGGAACCAGAGCACCACTCTGGTACATGCAGCACCAGGAATCAACCCAGGCACCTTGGATACTAATTAGCCCTGCAGTCTACCGACTTGAGCCATTTAGCTGGCTGGTATCCTTTGTGTAAATTATTACTACTACCGTTTAGAACCTAATTTAACCACCTACTAAGTGAGCACCTATCTTGCTAAGAATTGAAGCAAAATACTGACTAACATGAGTTCTGAGTGTGCAATCTAGCTCCCAAAAATAAAGGGAAAAAAATCATCATGCTTCAAATTTGATCAATATACAACCTAAGGACACACGAGAACTTCAAAATCTTCCCCTTTAATGTCTCTGCACACGCATGAACAACACTGGATCCTCCAGTCTAGGGAGACCGCTGTCGTGCGCAGGTGGCAGCTGTAGGAAAGTTATGACGACCCAACTTCTTCTTCTTCTAGCGTTTGCCCTTCTTCCGTAGCCAGTCAACAGCGTCAGGTTGAGCCTGATGTAGAGTTTCGAGACCTCCTTTGAATCTGGAGAGGTGGCAGTCGTTGACTATGTGGGTCATAGTCTGTCTGGAGCCGCAGGGGCAGTTCGGGTCGTCTCTGGCTCCCCAGCGATGGAACATAGCGGCGATGGCCTGTTCGATAGCGACTGAGGAGGGCCTGATCATAACGTGCTAGGTCAAAGCCGGGTTGACGCTTGCAGGGGTCTGTGATGAGGTGTTTGTTCTTGACCTCAGCTGACTGCCAACTCTGTTTCCAAGAGTCTGGAACAGAGAAGTTCAGTGTAGGCGTAGGGGACCAGATTGGGTGACGAGACGTCAAGCGTTGGACAGGGTGGGCGAAGATATCCGCGTATATTGGCAGGTCCGGTCGAGCGTAGGCGTGGGAAATGAACTTAGATGATGCCGCATCCCGACGAATATCTGGCGGGGCGATGTTGCCAAGAACTGGCAGCCATGGAACCGGGGTGGAACGGATGGCTCCAGAAATGATCCTCATGGAGGAATATAATTTGGAATCGACCAAGTGGACATGGGGGCTACGGAACCATACTGGGGCACAGTATTCTGCAGTGGAATAGCATAATGCCAGAGAGGATGATCGCAGTGTGGAAGCGCTCGCGTCCCATGAGGAGCTGGCCAGTCTAGCAATGATGTGATTCCTCGCGCCCACCTTTGCTGCAGTTTTTATGAGATGTTTGTGAAATGACAGGGTGCGATCGAAAGTAACGCCAAGATAGACTGGCTGGGCTTCATGCCGGATTCTCGTATCGCCAAGCTGCACATTAAGCTCACGTGAGGCCGAGGCATGGTGTAGATGGAAAACAGATGATACCGTTTTTGCAGTGCTAGGGATTAGTCGCCATTTTTTACAGTAATCAGATATCAGAGACATGTCTTTCGTGAGTGTTTCCTCGAGGATGTCGAACTTGGATGCCTGAGTTGCACAGCAGATGTCATCGGCGTAGATGAACTTCCTTGAAGAAGTTTCTGGGAGGTCATTGATGTAAATATTAAATAGCGTAGGAGCCAGAACAGAGCCCTGGGGGAGGCCACTTGAGACAAGTCTCCATCTGCTAGACTTGTCACCCAGATGCACCCGGAATCTTCTGTTTTGGAGAAGAAACGATATAGTGTTGGCCACCCATGGAGGCAGGCATCTAGAGATCTTGACTAGGAGACCACGCTGCCAGACCGTGTCATAGGCTGTCATAGGCTGCTGTGAGATCAACAAAGACAGCACCCGTCTTTAAATTCTTCTGGAATCCATTTTCAATGTAAGTTGAGAGGGCCAGGGCTTGTTTGCAGGTAGATCTTCCTGGGCGGAAACCAGCTCGGACGGGTGATAGGAATTTCTCTGTACAGAAGCAGCCTCTCAAGAAGTTTGTAACACACAGAGAGGAGATAAATTGGTCTATAGCTGGCGGCCAGTGTTGGGTCTTTCTTTGGTTTCAAAACTGCTATTATCTTCGCACGACGCCAAATTTTGGGCATAGACTCAGATTCCAAGATGTGGGACAGGAATGAAGTGAGCCACTTCTTTGCCGCGGGGCCCAGGTTAAGAATGAGTTCTGGGGTGATGTTATCATAGCCAGCAGCTGTTCCCGGTTTAACCCTCTTCAAAGCGTCTTCCAGTTCAGACAGTGTAAAGGGAGAGAGTTTTGGAGATGGACAAGACAAACGGAAGTGGGATGACCCAACAATGCGAGCGTTCACATCAGGTGCTCTGAGGCACGTCACGGGAGCTTGGACTGGCACGGAGGGCAATTTTGAACATCAGGAATAGGCACAGAGAGAAAGTGGCAAAGAGGATGGTCAAAATATAATAGCATCTGATGGTGGTAATTGGGAGAACAAAGATCTCTTCTGCCTCTACCTCTGCCTCATTCTATACAAAACTGAACTCATGAAGAAATTATTAGAGACTTATTTCTGAAACGATCCGAATCTGCAGGGACTAACAAGACTAGGCCTTTTTCCTGTCCAGCATAGAAAAATGATGTCATCATTAAAGTGAAAAATAGATGTGACACTGGAAGGTGTGAGCTGCCCTGACCTAGAAAACCATTCTCAGCGGTGAAGTGCACATGGCACCAAACTCAAGGACTGGTGTAAGGATCCCCGCCTGCAGGGGGGTCACTTCACACAGGCGGTGAAGCAGGTCTGCAGGTG